>NC_044555.1:60720901-60725398 GCF_007565055.1 Rhinopithecus roxellana | reverse complement strand
GTCTGGGAAGGTAAAGAACTGGCTTCAGCTTAATTTGAATTGCTTTTTGCTTAGTATCAATACTTTTTATTATTATTATTATACTTTAAGTTCTAGGGTACATGTGCATAACGTGCAGGTTTGTTACATATGTATACATGTGCCATGTTGGTGTGCTGCACCCATCAACTCGTCAGCACCCATCAATTCGTCATTTATATCAGGTATCACTCCCAATGCAATCCCTCTCCCCTCCCCCCTCCCCATGATAGGCCCCGATGTGTGATGTTCCCCTTCCCGAGTCCAAGTGATCTCATTGTTCAGTTCCCACCTATGAGTGAGAACATGCAGTATTTGGTTTTCTGTTCTTGTGATAGTTTGCTAAGAATGATTGTTTCCAGCTGCATCCATGTCCCTACAAAGGACGCAAACTCATCCTTTTTTATGGCTGCATAATATTCCATGGTGTATATGTGCCACATTTTCTTACTCCAGTCTGTCACAGATGGACATTTGGGTTGATTCCAAGTCTTTGCTATTGTGAATAGTGCCGCAATAAACATACGTGTGCATGTGTCTTTATAGCAGCATGATTCATAATCCTTTGGGTATTGATTATTCTTGTTATCCATTCATCCAGTCTTTTTTCCAGGTTTTCAGTTTCTTTGCACTGGGTACGTAGTTCCTCCTTTAGCTCTGAGGAGTTTGATCGACTGGAGCCTTTTCTCTCAACTCGTCAAAGTCATTCTCTGTCCAGCTTTGTTCCATTGCTGGCGAGGAGCTGCGTTCCTTTGGAGGGGGAGATGCGCTCTGATTTTTTGAGTTTCCAGCTTTTCTGCACTGTTTTTTCCCATCT
This sequence comes from Rhinopithecus roxellana, assembly GCF_007565055.1. Classification (NCBI taxonomy): domain Eukaryota; kingdom Metazoa; phylum Chordata; class Mammalia; order Primates; family Cercopithecidae; genus Rhinopithecus; species Rhinopithecus roxellana. The sequence goes on along the minus strand of NC_044555.1, from coordinate 60,724,563 downwards.
TTGTGGTTTTATCTGCCTTTGGTCTTTGATAATGGTGACGTATTGATGGGGTTTTGGTGTTGGTGTCCTTTCTGTTTGTTAGTTTTCCTTCTAACAGTCAGGACCCTCAGCTGCAGGTCTGTTGGAGTTTGCTTGAGGTCCACTTCAGACCCTGTTTGCCTGGGTATCAGCAGCGGAGGCTGCAGAAGATAGAATATTGCTGAACAGCGAGTGTTGCTGTCTGATTCTTGCTCTAGAAGCTTCGTCTCAGAGGTGTACCCAGTCGTGTGAGGTGTGAGGTGTCAGTCTGCACCTCAGTTGAAAATGCAGAAATCACCCGTCTTCTGTGTTGCTCACACTGGGAGCTGGAGGCTGGAGCTGTTCCTATTCGGCCGTCTTGGGCACCCCCTCTCTGATGAGTTTTCGGCACACTGTTAACAGATCATCACAGGGAAGGCACTGAGAGCAAACAGATGGAAGATACAGAAGCTGGGCTGAAGAGGGAGAAAGCTGGGAACCTTCTACAGGGCTACTGGCCTGTGGTCACAATACAGGGGATCATTCCTGGCCACCAACGACTCCAGGGGAACAGGTGAGTTCAACTGGCAAGGAGCAACCCACTGTTGCCATGGGCCTTTGGAGTCCCATCAGGAGGAGACCTCTCAACCACCACAGACTCTTTCTTATGTTGTCAGGAAGAGCTGCTTAGAGAAGTGGTAGGGGCAGCCGATGTCAAGCCCAGAGGGTTTGGTGTGGGAGTGTGTGTGGCAGAACATGGATAAGCACTCCCATCCTCCTAGGCTCAACTTGCTTCCATAGGAGACTTTAGCCCTAAGGGAACTTCTAGACTTGAAATCTGCGGGGTGGTTTGCCCTTCAAATGGGGTAAGTCTGACCTGAGCCCCTCTTGGTCTGCTGGCCTCTACTAGGGCCCCATCCTGGCCACACCTGCTTGCAGTGCAACCTGAAGTTCCCTGAGGACCCACATCATACTTCTTGCACTAAAAGACCATGCCTGACTGGAAGAAAGCTCCAGTAGGTTGGTCCCCATGCCACTCACCAGCCCATCTGCTCTCTCCCATCACTGCAGCTTTCCCTCGGCCCATGGCAACCCCCCACATCATTTTGCCAGTGTGTGTGTGCATGGAGAAATTTTGCCATACTTGCCCCACCAGCACATGTGTACATGTGCACCGTGCCCTACAACTTCTGCCAGAAGAAATGCACTCTGATCCCCCCACCCACTGTACCACCACTGCATTTGGAGCCTTCATGGGCACAGAGCCTCTCAGTCCTGCCCTAACCAGCCTCTTGCCCCAGTGACAACATGGGTGCCAGAGTGAAACTAGGCATGAACAGCAGAACTTCCCCTACTATGAGCAGCCACAGCTGGCACACATAAACCTGTGCCCACCAGTTCCTTGCCCACATGCTAACACCTCCGCCAGTTCAATGGCATGCACAGTGGCCAGCAGAGGGCCCCTCTTCCTCTGAGTCATGCTGCCTCTACCACCGCTATGAATGCATGCACAAAGGCAGGCACCCCAGCACCCACTAGGATTCTTCCTCAGCCAATGAGTGTGCACCCTGTCATCCTGGCTGCTGCCCCTGACATATGCAAGGATGGATCCTGCTGCCACCACCCTATAAAATGCTTTAACTGGCACCACTGATCAAAGTGTAGTAACCACCAGTCCAAGGGCACATTGCCTTCACAGAGCAGTGAGTTACTCACATAGAGGAGCCAAAGAACAAAGCCAAGGTGCAATACAAGTCCCCCAGAGTTAGAGCAGACAGTCTAGAAATTGGGAGCTGAAACTTGGACCCTAAAATTTTCCAGAAATGAAGCCAGTCAACTGAACCCACCTTATACCATAATAAAGTGCTCAAGATCATCAAATAGGATAAAAGAAAAGAATTCCAAAAAAAAAAACACAGCAATTTCACAGCAATTTCAAAGACTGAAGGAACATCAGCACAGAAAGATGAGAAAGAACCAGGACAAGAATTTTGACAGCTCAAAAAGCCAGAGTGCCTACTTTACTCCAAACAATCACACTACCTTTAAAACTAGGGTTCTGAGCTGGGCTGAGATGGCTAAAATGACAGAAATAGAATTCAGAATATAAATAGGAATGAAGATAATTGAGAATCAGGGTGAGTTCAAAGCCAATACAAGGAAATATATCAATAAAGTAAGACAGAAGCTGAGACAAAATAGCCAGTATAGAAGAAAATATAATCATGTGTTTATGATAAACATATCATAATCATAAACATGATAGAGCTGTAAAGTACACTGCAATGATTTTATAATTTAATCACAAATGTTAAGAACGAAATAAAGCTTAGGAAACAATCTCAGAGCTTGAAGACTGGCTTTCTGAAATAAGACAGTCAGACAATAATAGATAAAACAGGATGAAAAGAAATAAACAAAACCTCTGAAAAGCGTGTAGTTGTGTGAGGAGATTACAACTATGACCCATTGCTGTCTCTGAAATAGATGGGGAGAATGGAAGTAACTCAGAAAACATATTTTGGGATATCATTCATGACAACTTCCTCAACCTAGCTAGACAGGCCAATAGGCAAATTCAGAAAAATGCAGAGAAACTCAGTAAGATACTTCCCAAGAAGATCATCCCCAAGACACACAATCATCAGATTTTCCAATGTCAAAATGTAAGAAAACAATGTAAAATGGAACTAGAGAGAAATGGCCAAGTAACCTACAAAGAGGTCCATCATGCTAACAGCACACCTCTTAGCAGCAACCCTACAAACAAGAAGAGATTTGGGGCCAGTATTCACCATCATTAAAGAAATTCCAAGCCAAAATAAGCTTTATAAGCAAAGGAGAAATAAGATACTTTTCAAACAAGCAAATGCTGATGAAATTCATTACCACCAGACCGGCCTTACAAGAGCTCCTGAATAAAGCACTAAATATGAAAAGACAAGACCATTACCAGCCACAAAAAAAAAAGCACACTGAAGTATACAAATCAGTGACACTATAAAGCAACCACATAAACAAGTCTGTAAAATAAGCAGCAAACGTTATTATGACAGAATCAAATCCACACATATCAATACTAACCTTGAATGTAAATGGTCTAAATGCCCCAATTAAAGACACAGAGTGACAAGCTGGATAACAAACCAAGACTCATTAGTATGCTGTCTTCGAGAGACCAATTTCACATGCAATGCACACATAGACTCAAAATAAAAAGATGAAGAGAAGTTTACCAAGCAAAAGGAAAACAGAAGAAAGCAGGGGTTACAAACCAATTTCAGACAAAACAGACTTTAAACCTAAGAAGATTTTAAAAAGACTAAAAGAGCATTACATAATGGTAAAGTGTTCAATTCAATGAGAAAAGCTAACTACCCTAAGTATATATGCACCCAAGACAGGAGTGCCCAGATTTATAAATTTATAAAGATTTTAAAAGCAAGTTCTTACAGAACTTGAAAAAGATGTGAACTCCCACACTGGGAATTTCAACACCCTACTGACAGTATTATATCATAGAGGCACAAAATTATCAAAGATATTCAGGACCTAAACTCAGTACTAGATCAAATGGACCTGACAGACATCTGCAGAACTCTCCACTCAAAAACAACAAATATACATTCTTCTTATTGCCACATGGCACATGCTCTAAATCAATC